>NC_056745.1:67835729-67843229 GCF_019279795.1 Protopterus annectens
TTTAGAATCAACTCAGAACAAGTCTGGGAGTTGCATCCCAGGTTTCTAACATAACTGAAAAAAGCCTTATGATTGTCTTTGATGTCCTGTGCAATTTTTCTCTCGAAGCTGGCCTTGGAGGATTTTATGAGGGATCGTAATTTTTTGCTAGTACTGATCAGAGATGCCTTCCCTGTTAGGGATTTTGCTCCATCATGTAGTAGCTTCCTCCTTCTGTTGTACAGTTTATTTATGGCAGGGGTCCACCAGACTGGATGCCTGCCTTTGGATGACTGGGTCTTGGTTTTGTTTGGGAGAGCATGATCCATGCATTCCTGGAGATGTCCATAGAATGCGTTTATATAGGATTCTGCAGTTTGGGCCGTAGTTTCCACTGGCCCTGGGGCCTTGAAGGATTCCACTTCGGTTTTGAGAAGTGAGAAGTTCGCTTTTGAGAAGTTTTTCACTGTGGTTTTCTGGGCTGGGGGTGGGGTCGGGATGTGGACAGTGAAATTAATTTATGGTCTGATCTTACCAATGAGGGATATACTTCTGGTGTGGAGCATAGAGTCCCCATGTTGGTAATGATCAGGTCTAGTATGTTGTCCCCTCTTGTGGGAGTGGTGACTAGTTGTTCCATAGCATTTGAGTTTATAATTTCCAGGAACCTTTGGGCTAAGGTGCTGGGGCTTGAGTAGTGGTCCCAGTCAATGTTTGGGTAGTTGAAGTCACCCAATATAATGGTATTCGGAGAGATCTTCATGTTCTCCAATGTTTTCAGGAAAGCCGAGTGGGATTCCTGACTTTGAGAGGGTGGTCTGTAGGATGCTATAAACTGAAAAGCAATCTTGCCCACTGTTAGTTGCACATGGATGGTCTCCGATGCCGTGCAGTGCCACTAACCTGGAGGTGTGGATATCCTTGATAAATATGGAAACTCCCCCTCCTTTTGTGGTTCAGTCCGGGTTTTGGGGCCGAAAAGCATGATATGAGGTATAGCCTGGTAGTGCTGGGGTGCTCTCTGGAGCCTTGAACCAGGTTTCTGTCACTGCACAGATATCGATGTTCTCCATACTGAGGAGAGCTTCGAGTGCGTGCATCTTGAGGTTAAGACTTCTGGCGTTTAGCAGCATTACCCTTAGTTTCTTGTTCCTTGTGCTGTCTATGGGGGTGGGTTTGACTTTTGAGCCTTTTCTAAAAAAGGCACTATGGGGGTGGCAAGAGCCTTTGCCAATATCCGAAAGCCCAGTGGTGACAGGTGCAAGCCGTCCCTAGCGAAGCAACGTGGCTTGTCGAGCATGTCATCCCAGGATGACAGATGCTGGATCCCCTTTGAATGACACCAAAATTTTAGCCAATTGTTAAAATCGATCATTTTGTCTTTGTACTGTGGCATCATTCTAGGTGAGGGTAAGATGCTGCTCAAGGTCAGGGTCATACCAGCCTGGGCTACATGATCAGAGAGCTCCTCTATGTCTCTTTTCATGTAGTCCAGGGAGGTATGTCTCAGGTCATTCACACCAGCATGTACAATGACTGAGTCATATTTGTATTTGCTTTGGAGTGACCTGAGTGCTTGTGTTATGTGGCAGATCCTAGCACCCGACAGGCAGCTCACCCTGACCTTCTCTTTATTCAGCCTGGTGAGAGGGACGTCAGTGTGTCTGACAATAGAGTCACCTATTACAAGAGTATCAGGTGTGTTATTCAGCCTTAAGGGCTGTGGCTGCTTGGCACACTGACTTTGTGGGTTATGTGTTGTGTGTGTTTTGTTTTGAGGTAGCGTTTGCTTGGATGTCTGCTTTGGAGGTCTCTGTTGCTTAGGTAGATTTTTATTTAGAGCCTCCGAGTATGTTTTTGTGTATTTATGTGTTTGGTTCGCTGATGTGGTGGGACTATGTGATACTGGAATTGTGTTGTGTGAAGTTACCTTCTCCTCCTGACTGGTTACACCAGTTTTGAGATGAGAGAGCTCGGCCTCCAGTTTGGCTAAATAGTTGCATCTCTCACGTATATTTGAACCTGTTTGGAGGAGGAGAGGGTTGTCCGTGTACATGAGACAGTTGTAACATTGCCTCAAAATTCCCAGATTCACCAGCTGGACTGGAGAGGAAACCATTGACTGACCTTTGGACATGCTAGAGTAATACAGGGAAACTGAATTTAAGACGGACCAATAGAGGACAGGGTAATCGAAGAGAGTATAAGAGTAATTAGTGCTTATGGTTTAATAGTGCTAACTTGTAGGATTACTTAATTGGACCAGTGAAGGGCCTTAGAATGAGAATATGGTGTTTAAATTGAGAGATAGAGCAGTTCTAAGGGAAAAAGTGAAGAGCAGACTTTGTGGAGCCAGGAATAGTTTAAACCCAATTAGGCGGCGCTGCCCGCTGTTGCGCTATGCACAAAAACACGCAAAAGAGGGTTTTAAGAGAGGAAGATGAAGGAGTTTTGGAATTGACCCAAAATGGCCAATAAAACTACAGTTTCAAGTCAGTAACCACTCCCACAGGGGCAGGCAGGCAGGCTGCTCAATGTTTTTCACTGCCACTGATCAACAGAGAGACTTCCCTTTAGCCCAAGCAAAAAATGGCTTCACAGAAACTTACAAACAGTTCAAGAACAGCAAGCCTGTAACTAAACTTTTTTAAATCTCAGAAAAGTGGGAAAAAAACAATATTTTTTTTGTTTTTTCAGAGATAGCAGAGGTTCACAAGTATCAACAAGTTATAACAGTGCAGTAAATGACCCCACACAAGAGTGCTAGGCCAAAGACAGATAAAATGCAAGTTTTGAGAAAAAAACGATTTTAAAAATAAATGCAAACAGGAAATTCAGTAAACAGCTCTAGGTTGTGCTCTAAATACAGTTACTAATGCAGAAATCAAGTTTAACAAGCCAGAAAATGCTCAAAATAGGCGGCTATGCAGAAAAACTTAGCAAATAGAGGAAGAATACTTAAAATCTCAAAAGTGGCTCCTTTCTTCTCTCAGCATTTTCTCCTCTTGGTGGGTGCTTCACCAGCAGCCAACAAAGCCTGAAAAGATGCCAAAACCACGAGGCAACCAGGTTTTAAGAGAGGAAGATGAAGGAGTTTTGGAATTGACCCAAAATGGTCAATAAAACTACAGTTTCAAGTCAGTAACCACTCCCACAAGGGCAGGCAGGCTGCTCAATGTTTTTCACTGCCACTGATCAACAGAGAGACTTCCCTTTAGCCCAAGCAAAAAATGGCCTCACAGAAACTTACAAACAGTTCAAGAACAGCAAGCCTGTAACTGAACTTTTTTTAAATCTCAGAAAAGTGGGAAAAAAGCATATATATATATATATATATATATATATATATATAAATATATATATCTGACATAATTAGTGGTATAGAGTAGTTGTCCTTGCATAAAATATCCTTTAAATTACTTGCATTCCTATATCCAAATCTCGGTGTTTGTCCCATTATCTCCTTGCATTCTTCATTTGATGTTAATATTTTCCAGTTTCTTTTTATTATACCACAAATTTGTTTAGTGTCAGTCGTGTGGGTAAGAATCATCTTAACATCCTCTGGGTCTTTCCTTCTGAACTCATTTGTTCCATTTTCTTTTTTTCGCTTTAAGTATGGTTTTGCCTTCGTTTCACTTTCCATCATGACTTGTTGCTTGTTTTCCATGATCTCCATCTCTTTGTACCCCCTGTTCTTTCAGATGGTCTGACATATCTTCCATCATATTCGTGATATTGATATCATTCAAGTGTATTCTTGAGGTCCTTAGAAAATGACTCCTCATCACATTCCTGTGGGTGTGCCTCTGGTGCATACTATTTCTTGGTAGTATGTTGCTCTTCCAACAATCTTTTCTATAAAGGGTTGTTTCTATGTCACCTTCCTCATTTTGCCATATTCTCATGTCTAAGAAGTCCATTTGTGTATCACTGTACATCACGGTTAACCTCAAGAAGTTAGTGCTGTTTTCTAAATATTGATGAAATTCCTTCAAATCCACAGCATTGCCTTCCCATAAAATGCATATGTCATCCACAAACCTTTGATACAACTTTATGTTGTCTTTCCATGGGTTCTCATGATGAATGACTTGATCTTCCCAGTGCGCCAAAACTAAATTCGCATAGCTATTGGCACACGGCGTGCCCATTGCTACTCCACATAGCTGAATGTATATTTTGTCATTGAAGATGAAGACGTTGTTCGTTAATATCAACTCCATCAGTTCACAGATTATCACAATTTGTCTCTCACCATACATGCCTTTGTTTATAAGATATTCCTTCATAGCCGTCATACCATAACAGTTGAGGATACTAGTAAATAAATTCTTAATGTCCATACATACCATTAGATGTTTACTTTTATTTCTTTTGGTGTCTGTGAACTCACCCAACTTTTCTATGAAGTCTTTTGTAACTTTCAAAATTGTTGGTACTTTTTCCAGTTCTTTCTTGATGTGATTTTCTACATATATAGAGGCTGGCTCTGTGATCCATCCTGCTCCAGCCACAATGGGCCTCATTGGCGGTTTGTGTGGATCTTTATGTATTTTTGGAAGGCATTTGAAAGCTGGAATCAGGGGATGTTCAACAACCAGATAGTCATATAACTCTTCCAGACACATCATCACTCTACTTTCAATATCATTCAGTTCCTTCTTATTAATTTCTCTATATGAGGCGCCATCTTCTAACAGAAGCAAAACTTCTTCTGTGTATTTGTTGGTATCCATCAGAACTACCCCTCCTCCTTTATCAGCTGGTTTGATTGTTAGTTCTTCATTTACCTCTAGTTCCTTTAAGGCCATCCTCTCTTCCTTTGTGATGTTATAAAACTTTCTTCTATTATTATTTTGAATATGTTCAATTATTTCTCTCTCACAAACATTGATAAATGTGTCCATCACCCCATTGTTTTGTGGAACAAAACTACTGGGTTTATTGAATCTTTCCATCTGTATATCCTTATTGTTCTTGAACATGGTCTTTAGCATCACATCTCTTCCAAAACTTCTTAGGCTTAATATAGCCTCATTTTCATCCATTCCTCTTGTGGGTATGAATTTCAACCCTTTATTCAACACATTAACTTGTACATCAGTTAGTCTGACGGATGAGAGATTGAAGACCAAAGATTCCCTTTCCATACTTTTCATCTGTCTTCTGCAAATAATCTCCTTCTCTTTCTTCCTCTGCTCAAGCATCTCATTTCTTTTCTGTTCCTTATCTCTCTTATCCTTAACAGAAAAGTTGGAAAAACCATCTCTTTTTCATTGCTCTTCGGTATTGCTCCCATGTCTTTATTCACATCACCTTGGTGGTTGCTGCCCTGGGGTGCTGGGTTTGCCCTGTTTTCTGTACTTTCAGTGTTGTTCCTTATATAGGTTCATAGGTTCATAGGTTTATACTAGGCTATCTGCCCTAAGGCATTTATAAGCCTAGCCCAAATTTTTGTGGCTTACGCCACCCCTTATATGAAAAAATACTGTGCCCATTAGTTTGTTGTGCCTCTGTCCAGCAGTGACACAGAGATGATTCCCGGGGTAAACCTACGCTCTCCAATCCACAGGTCAAGATTTCTCTTGAACAGAGCCAGCGAGGTGCTCTGCCTCACATGGACAGGGATTTTATTCCACAGCATAGGGAGTCTCCGAGTGATAAATCTATCCCTCCAGCATGTCCTATTTATATCCGTGCTAAGGTTTAAGTCGCTTGCTCTAGTGGTTTTGGTGGATTTGGATTTTTTGAGGTGGAGCATGTCCATTAATTCCGGGTTGGACATGGCCTTGTATGTCAGGCACATGTCACCTCTGAGCAGACGGTATGCGACTGAATAGAGCTGGAGTTTCTTCAATCTGGCAGCATATGACAGATTTTGGAGTCCCTTTATCCTTTTGGTGAGGAACTTTTGGGGTCTCTCCAATTGCTGCAGATGTCGGGTGAGATACATCCCGAATGGGGCATTGTGCTCGCTCACACTTCTGATAAGTGAAGAGTACAGGGAACAATGACCTCACTAGATCTGGATGTGAATCCTTCATGATCAGGTGGGCAATGTAGAAGGTCTTTCTAACCACTTTAGCAACGTGAGTGTCAAAAGAAAGGCCACTGTCAACCTGGGTCCCCAGGTCCCTGATAACCTCTTCTGTGCTTAGTGGATTGCCACCTATATGGTAGCTTGGGGTTACCTTGTTTTTCCGAAGGGTATGACTATACATTTTTTGGCGTTTAACTTCAGGCCATGGCTCTGGCACCAGCTATCTGTTTCCGTGAGTCCCTTCTGAAGGATACCCGTGTCCGATGCACTTTCCACTATGGCGCCCAGTTTGCAGTCGTCTGCAAACTTTGTCAGCCAAAGTCCTCCCATGTTGGCCTGTACTTCTGAGAAGTAGATGCCGAACAATAGGGGGCCAAGGACCGAGCCCTGTGGGACACCACTTGTGACCAGCTTGGAGTATGACATAGCGCCAGCAACTCTAACCCTGTGGGTTCTGTCCTTAAGCCAGTTTGCAACCCATCTTGTGACATATGGGTTTACATTTAAGCTGGTAAGTTTTTCTACAATACCCGAGTGGGGTATTGTGTCGAAAGCCTTTGCAAGGTCAAGGTAGGCTGTATGGACTGCCTTTCCCTCATCAATGGCCTTGGTGACTGTTTCGAAGAAGTCGACCAAGTTCAAAAGGCATGATCTTCCCTTGATGAAGCCAAACTGGGTCGGGTCCAATATCTGCAAGTCCCCTATATCTTTGTTTATGAGCTCCATTATGATCCTCTCCATAGCTTTGCAGACTACACTTGTTAAGCTTATGGAGCGGTAATTACCAGGGTCCGTAGAGGCACCGCCTTTGTGGAGTGGGACCACAGTTGCCGTACGCCACTCCTTGGGCACATATCCTGTGGTAAGGCTGAGATTAAACAGCTGCCTTATGTGTGGGTTTAATTCCTCATTTAGCTCGTGTAGCACACAGCCGGGGACACCATCCGGTCCCATTGATGCTGTGTTTTTAGCTTTAGAGAGAGCAGCTTTCACCTGCGCATTTGAGATGTCTGGGGGGCTACACTCCGCTGGGATAGTTATCTCTCCTTTAGGAGGGGAGAGGGGGGTGAAGATATCCTGCCGGGGCAGTGCTGTATCCTCTGCATTGTTCCTGTTGTTACCCTGCTCATTATCAGTCATATTTCTCTCTGCTGCCCATGGTTTTTGCATTCTGTTCAAAGAAGCTCTCTTTGAATGATGATAGCCTTGTTCATCATTGTCACGCGGTTGCTGGTTCCTGTTGTATTCTTTTGACCACGTGAAGACATCCCCTTTTTGAAGTCAGTATAGTCTCTTCTGATTTTCCTGGCTTTAATCTGCTCCAACTTACTGTCATACAGGGTGATTTTATAATAAACTTCTTCTAGTTTAGAGGTACAGGTTTCATTCTCAAAATCCTGCTCTAAGCTCTTTTGTAAGTTCTCTGCCTTCTTAACCAGCTCCATCTCTCTTGGCAAGAAATGCTCTATTAATAGTTT